>NC_059364.1:15530000-15572500 GCF_019703515.2 Myxocyprinus asiaticus | reverse complement strand
GTAGAAGTTTCTAACGCTCTTGATCCAGAAGTTTCTTCGGACCGAATGCAATGATTGGTCGATCATTTTTTTTAGTCCTGTCCCTTCCACAGAAGATATATATATATTTTTTTACATTTAGACCACTTAAATTATTGATTGCTATCAGGATGTGAAGAGACTTTCAACCAGTATAACAAAAAATGTTTCTGGAAAAGATTGCACACCCTAGCTTTAACTTCTCAATAAAAACACCCTTAAAACGATTTAAAATGTTTTCTGAGAAACAAAATTGCTTAGGTTAGATTTATATCTGCAAAGATAAAAACATTTTGCTAAGGGATATTCAAGATATATTCTTTGAAAACAAGTTCATATCTTAATAAATGATGTTTCTTCATGGTGCAGCATCTAACCTTTGGGCACATGTGACATTTACAGTCTTATTTCTTATAATACAGTTTCTCGTACCGTTAAACGCAGTAATCACGTGATGGTGAAATGCATATGGTAATTGTATGCAGATGAGGACATGCATAGTAAAAACAGGCATTGTACACTCCATATATGGATATTTTGGGGAGGAGACGGGGTGGGGAATGAATCATGTGCACATATGCACAATCGTCCGCTAGTTGGATAAAGGTAACTATACGCAGGTTCTGGCATACGTACGGTTTTATAAATCTGAATTTTTTATGCATACGCAAAATCTGACGTTTGTGCTTACGCACACTTTTAGGAAGAAATCTAAGCAGAGTTTTATACATGAGGCCCCTGGTTTTCTACTTTAAGCCCATAATGGCTAGAATCTTACTTCTACACTTTCTGTGATGTTGTAATGCTGCAAAGATTTATGTTGTAACATTGAGAGTTTTCCGGAAAAGGAGCGGTAAACGTTTATGGTCTGAGCCCTAGTAAGACTTTACTTTGTGCTGATGTTCTAAGTATTGGGACGTCCCCTATGGAATCCAGTGTGGCTGATACTCTGACAATTACCTCATATAAATTACATGTGGCTGATCGTGAAATGTAAGGGAAAGGTAAAATAACTTTCACATTCAGGTCTAACACATCTCTGATCTAGCAATTCTATTTTCTTTTTCACCTCTCTTCATTGCTTTCATCCTATTCTACACTCTATCATTACAATATGTCGCCATCTTTCTACGCCTCAACCTTCTGTGTTCTCTGACTGTACTGTTCTTTTTTATTCTCAGTCATATGAGCAAAACAGCTTTGTGGAGGGACATACACAGATACAGGATGTGGTCCGTTCCATCATTGATGTTCTGTCCAAACGTCACAACAGCACATTACTATTGGCTGTGAGAGAGGTCAGAGTTGACACTCAGGACCTGCGACCCTCAGTTGGTGAGTGGGATGTTTATATCTCCCTTTTTTGAACATCTCTTGAACATGATGCCCCTTCTCTTTTCACCTGCTTACCAAAAAAAGAGTCAACTCTGCAAACTGTGTCGCAGACAGACGCTTCCAGTATAGACAGCTTCTGGATTTATAATGGCGTCATGCTGCATTTTTAACTGATATTCAACTGATATGCAGTCACAGGTGTGCAATTGTGCATATATCTTCTATTTTACAACACAATTTTTTGAAGGATGTATAAGGTGTTTTTGTCAATGGGGTACAAAACTTTCAAGCTCAAAAAAAGGACATAAACGCAGCATAAAGTCATAATCCATATGACTCAAGTGGTTTAATCCATGTCTTCCGAAGAAGAGCGTTGGGTGAAGTTATTTTTGTATTAATGCCAGACTTATCATTCATTTGTTTTCAATATCATAATAATACAATATCTCAGTTAAGTTCCAAAAAAAGTTCCTATTTTTCATATTTCATATTTAAAGTATTTACAGCAACAGTTACTATATTGTGATATATACTGTTACTGTAGTATAAAATTAAACCGTGATATAAGATTTTGGTCATTATTGCCAAGCCCTACCGCTCATCCTTTCTCAGTCTTTACATAGCTTCTTCTTACCCTTCTTGCATTTTATTTTCTTTTTATTCTCTTTTATTCATTTCCTCTTTTTTTTTTTGTGCTTTCATGGGTTGTTTGTGTGTGTGTTTCTCTGCAGGTTACCTTGTCCCGTTACTGTGCGTGCTGTTTGTGATATTGTGGATCTCCTGTGTCGTCGTGTGTGTGTGGTGGTTCCGTAGACGCAGGAAAGCGAGAGAAAGAGACCACACGCAGATGGAAAGCATCAACAACCAGCGTGGGATGCTACTAAGCACTCACATGCCACACAAAGACAACACGGACACACTGCAAGAGAATAAGAACCTGATTTACCCTCTGGATCGTGTGGGAGACGGAGCTGAACGAGAGGATGAGGAGGAGGAGGAAGAGGGGGAGGAAGAGGGAGACAGGGGGCTTGTTATGCATAAATGCTCATCTCTCGCATACTCTAAGGGGAATGTAGTGTACACTATTCACAATTCAGGCCAAAATCAGCCACACAGGACACACTACAGCAGCAAGGATAAGAACAATGTGAATGAGAGCATGAGCGAGCACACGAAAGATCATTATGTATGAAAGAGCCACACAAGCTGGAAATATATGAGTATTTTTTGGCTAGCTGACCTAAAAGCCCCCTGGGCTTGTGCGATTGGGTTTTTTAATTTTTTTTTATCTTTGTGTGGTCAAATGCAATGTGAATTTGTCACAAAACTGCAATGAATCAGATATTCAGAGAATGGCTTTCATAATCCTTTCTTCTGTTTACACTTGCACTCACTTTCTTTAAAAAGAAGGACATTTTTACACAAGGCTGAACTTTTGGATTACGTCTGTGAACTGTGGCGAGACCTGTGACTTTTTGGGCAAAGGAGGAATCAGCGATAGGCAGCTTTAAATTGTTTTTGATTATGTCCAGACCTGCACTAAGTCAAGTGTTAGGAGCAGTCATGTGTTCCAGAGGGATATTTACACAAGTGCCTCATTAAACCTTCAAAATAGTGCTTGCAGCTGACAGAAGCATTTTATTCTTTTATATACACTTTTCACAGTGATACTCAACAAATATTTTTAGTTTTTAGTTTTTTTGCTGACAAATGCGAAGACACACTTAAGAATGTTAAGACAAAAAGGTTTACTTTTTAATTTAAATTCACCAAAGTACTCTTACACTAGTGGGTGATTCTCACGAAACCTGCCAAAAATGTCCTAGGTCCTAATTTACTTCAAATTATTTTGCCTATAGAAAGTGAAGCCTGTTTTTGGGCCTTTAAGATTTTTTACATTGTGATATTTTTACATACATGACATTTTTGCCCCCAATTCTCATTACCGCAATGTTAAAAAAGATGGTCATTATGATATTTTCATTACTGCAACATGGAAGAAATATCTTCGTGCGACCCCTCACACACACGTGGACATTGTATTTTGGCTTCGCTATATGCAATGCATGGAGTCATTTGACAAAACAACATGGCGCCGACCACAACGTAGTTTGTCTTTGGGAGAAACACCAACAAAATTACATGTTTTCGAAGCCTAATTTAGTTTTTACATTGAAACCTGTTTGGGTCAATAGCAATACAGTACAATACAATATAAATACAATAGCATATTTTTTATTTTAATAGAGTAAAAAAATGACCTTGTTATGGTTATAAGATTAATAATTGAAAACAAGGAAAATAGTCAAGGAAAACATTCGGACACATCATGGCAATGGGATTTGGGGGGTAAAATGTGCACAAGTTTCCTGAAAATAATGTCACAATCTTTTTGTCCTAAATCTAGGCTTTATGTAGACTTTAATTTCATTTTTATTTTTTTTTTTTCATATTGATTTGGGGTTAAATATGACCAGGACATTTTCTTGACATGTTTCATGAGAACGACCCTGTAATACTTGGTAGGTTAGGGGTCTTTTGCTGGGAATTGGTTCTCACAGTCCTGACACAGTAAAAGAGTATTTTGACTGATACACTCTCACCCACACAGTTCTTGACAGTTAATAATTATTGCTCGGTTTTTGATGGTGTGAGATGTATATGGAGATTTTATTTCATGTGACTGCCTATGACAGCCATATAAATAGAAAAGACACAGTTTAAAGGATCAAGGATCCTTTCTGTTATCTTTCTTTGATCTTTGAGATTCAGAGTTTGTGTTGGTGAGAAACACACTATTGTATTCTCCTTCTCCCAGAGCTCTTGGGTTTTTTGGTCACCAGTAGATGAAAATAATTTTAGTTGTTTGATCACTGAAAGATGAATTCATTAAAATGAAAAGATGATGCATGTACAAATGTAAATAGTGAAAGAAAGACATAGCTGTGTATATTTGAGTTTACTAACTTATGTGATACCATTTTATTTTAATTCTTAGAATTATTATTTTCTTTTTTTTTTTTGTCTCTTTTAGTCTTTCATCAGTGTCATTCCTTTTATTTATGTTGGTCAGAAAATGTTTTTTTAATATATAAATATGTAAAAGGTTCACAGGCTGGTAGTTTATTTGCGAAGACTCTTGATAAGAGATTATTCTGAACATTAGATCTATGTTCATGTTAGAATAGATTATCCATGTTATTTTTATGAATTTCCTAATGAATGTTGACTAGGCAGTGGACACACTGACCATGCTGAAAGTAAAAAAGAAAACAACAATTATTTTGCCGCCAATTAAAACCTGCCTTTTTCTGAAACTCTACTTTTATTGGACAAAGACTCATAGACTTCAAAGAACTCTGATGCATGTCTGAGTAGCACTTTGTCTCCTTGGAAAAGTCCAACACCTGCATTTTCAAGCCAATGTCAGTCATGATATAATTATGTGTTTATATTAGTGTCCCAGACTGTCTGGATTTTAAGACTTTTTTTTTATTCATAATGT
The DNA here is from genome assembly GCF_019703515.2 of Myxocyprinus asiaticus. Lineage (NCBI taxonomy): Eukaryota > Metazoa > Chordata > Actinopteri > Cypriniformes > Catostomidae > Myxocyprinus > Myxocyprinus asiaticus. The sequence continues at coordinate 15,567,642 of NC_059364.1, read as the reverse complement.
GCTCAGAACGTTACTGCTTGTCATAATACTACAATTCAAACGAAATCACAAACGGACCAGAGTCTACCATGTGATAATGACCCACGTAAATAACAGAAGTAACACTTGAGTGCGAACTAGCAAGCCCAAACTCATGTGTATCTTCTGCCTAAGTATTGCGTTAAATATTAGATTTTATAAATATGACATCTTGTATAAAATGGTACTATATTACTATAATACCATAGTAAGAAAGAACACTAGAGCTGTGTCCCAAACGACACACTATACACTATGCACTTTTAAAATATACTATGCACTCAGCCATGTAGTGTATGAATTTTCAAAGTGCACTATCATCCCAAATGGAACACTTAATGTTTGTTTACTACACAGAAGCGTTCTCCGTTTACCAGCTGACGGAAGTGACGTTTCAAACCCAAGCATTGTTTTGCCGCTAGCTTTAGTGCGGTATCCACCCTTAGTTCAACACTTATATCTCAATAATATTCACACAGCATGATATGATGGTAAGGCGCTTAACTCACTTTTGTAAGGTGCTGTCTTCACAGCAGTTTCGCTAGTTGTCATATTCTCCATTATTTACAATTGTTTTGCCAGATCACCATCGCTGTCGGTAACTCCGCCCCTTCCGCTATGTACGGCAAGCCACGTACACTGAGTGCATGAAGTGTCCAACATTCCACACTCCGTTTTGATGGTTGAAAAAGTTCATCATCCAGGTACTCGTAGTACACTTCTTTTTGTTGCATTTTGTTACTGTGTAAACATACTACTCGCACTACTTACTCTTCAAAATTATGTAAAATAGTGCAGAAGTGTGCGGTTTGGGACGCACCTAGGGTCTAAAGATGAGAAATCCTCTCATTTAGAATGGCAGGTGTGGGACTGCCTGTTGTAGTTTCTGGGTCAAATTCAGTGCAATTGTTTCAAGATTTTTGGAAGGCCAGGAGAATACTGTCAGTGCATGTTGCTTTTGCTGAATGAAGGGAACAATTTCTGTTTTTCTATTTCCTTTCTGTCATCTGTTTCATTTGGTGTTTTTATACAGATTTGATATTAAGATGGATACAGGAGGAATTGATTAATGCAAAATCTGACAGTCAGTTAGATGTATTCTCATTCTCATTTATGTCACTCCTCAAATAAAGTTGTGCTTTCCAAATTTTTGATCATTGTACAATAAAGGAAATGAAACAATGCCCTCGCATGTAAAGAAAAGCTCAAAACTCTTAATAGTCCATCACAGTACTGGCTGTGATTAGTTCTACATGCGCTGAATGCTCATAATGAATTTGACCTTTCATTTGCTGTACCTGTTTGAATTTCCATACAATTCAAGTATTTATTAAAGACTTTTGTACCTAATGTTATTTCATTTAATTTGTAGTAGCATTTATGATGCACCTTTCTTTATTTGACTTTTCCAAAAACAAGAGGTCATGACTCATCAGTCAGCCACTGGCATCATGCATGATGGTTAAATCCAGCCACAGAAGAATCCACCAAGTCAGAGTCATAAAAGAAAGAGTTTTGTTTTGACTCAGTCAGAGTAACGATGTTTATCATATCCTTCTTAAAGATTAACCTGCTCTAACTCATCCTGGGTCTCAGGGCTTTAATTTCTCAAGATAAAAAAAGCCACACCCACATAAAAAAATCCTTTTCAGAACCATTCCCTTTGGATTATTGAATCTCTCAGGAGAATGAGGGCATAAAGCATCAGGGTTTTAGGTGAAAGAGGGCTTCAAAGTAGTGGAGCAACTCTCGAAAATACCAAGTACTATAGATCATGTTTCAGGCAGCAATTAACTTTAAATGGACAACATTATGAAAACAGAGTGTGAGAAATTGTATCTGGCATGTTAGCGTTTATTTTATATATACAATGGCCCACAAAAAAACATTTTGGACACTTTCTGATTGTTCAACTACTGTGGTTATTCCGCTAAAACGCCTGTGTGAACTTCATACATCCATTAAAAATCAGACATGAGACTATTTGGTTCAAAGTAATTGCAAATTGGTTAAGAAGTTAGTTCTGAGAAAAGGTCTAGCATAATTTGTTTGCAGATGCCATTAGTTTTGATGTTTTGTTATTTAATGCAATAACATTCATACATTTTTAAGTGGTCTTAAGTGTCAAGATACTTTTTGGGGCCACTGTATATGGCTTTTTTAATTTGCACACCTCTAAACTACATGGCATTATACAGTGTACTTTAAAACCAAATCCCACCATCCATCCTATAGTTAATCAAAAAGATCAACTCAGTGACTTGAGGTTCAGTTATGTTCATATGTCCATTTCCTATGTAAAGGAAACATGATTTGTTAACGAAGAGATTGTCCCCAGATAGACAATGTGTGTGGTTTTACACCCCCAGGTCCCAACAGGTAGCCTGGTGCCCCTGATCTGAACTCTGGAGTGTAATGACTTTATCCTGTAGTTCTCCACAATGCGGCCCAGGTAGTGGAAAAAATATATATTTTAGGGGCCTGTTTTTCTCAACACACCGTAATATATACTGTAGTGGATAGAGCAGGTGCTGCTAAGCTTACTGTAGGGAAGGATAGTAAATGAACTTGACTTCTAAAGTCCAGATGAGTAGGTATGTGTGCATGTGTGTGTGTGTTAGGTGAATGAGTGTGTATAACAAAAACATAAAGCTTTGATTTGATTAGTTGATGCACTGGATGTTAGCTTCTTGTGCTAAGCTGTAGTATTATTGTTGAGTCAGCAACAAGATCAGGTTTAGAATCCAAGCTGCATGCACAAACAAAAAAAAAAAAGAATTTAGTGAATACAGTCCTTCTGCCAACAAAGGAAGCTGCCAACTGGAATCTGGCAGCTCATACCTGAAACCTGAGGTACACCTTACATTCCTATTTAAAAGAGAGAGAGAGAGAAAGTGACAAAGACAGAATAAACTAAAGACTAAATCAAACAGAAAAAAAGTGTTTTTTTCAGCCTGTGTGTTAAGGCTGTTTTGGAATCCTCCATTGGGTCCCATTCAAATTTCCTTTTGTCTTACTAGGCACATACACTGACAGCCAAACGTTTGGAATAATGTACAGATTTTGCTGTTTTGGAAGGAAATTGGTAGTTTAATTCATGGGGCATTCAGCTGGTCACAAAGTATAGTCAGGACATTACTGGTGTAAAAAACAGCACCATCACTATTTGAAAAAAGTCATTGCTGATCAAATCTAGAGAGGCTCCATTTCCAGCAGCCATCACTCCAATATCCTTGAGTAATCATGCTAAATTGCTAATTTGGTACTAGAAAATCACTTGCCATTATATCAAACACAGTTGAAAGCTATTTGGTTTGTTAAATGAAGCTTAACATTGTCTTTGTGTTTGTTTTTGAGTTGCCACAGTATGCAATAGACTGGCATGTCTTAAGGTCAATATTAGGTCAAAAATGGCAACAAAAAAAAGAAACAGCGCTCTCCAGAAACTCATCAGCCAATCATTGTTTTGAGGAATGAAGGCTATACAATGCTTAAAATTTGCAAAAACTGAAGATTTCATAAAAAGGTGTACACTACAGTCTTCAAAGACAAAGGACAACTGGCTCTAACAAGGACAGAAAGAGATCTGGAAGGCCAGATGTACAACTAAACAAGAGGATAAGTACATCAGAGTCTCTAGTTTGAGAAATAGATGCCTTACATGTCCTCAGCTGATTCTACCCGCTCAACACCAGTTTCATGTACAACAGTAAAGAGAAGACTTATGGGTGCAGGCCTAATGGGAAGAATTGCAAAGAAAAAGCCACTTTTGAAACAGAAAAACAAAAAGAAAAGGTTAGAGTGGGCAAAGAAACACAGACACTGGACAACAGATAATTGGAAAAGAGTGTTATGGATCTTAACCCCACTGAGGTTTTGTGGGATCAGCTAGACTGTAAAGTGCATGAGAAGTGCCCAACAAGACAGCCACATCTATGGCAAGTGCTGGACAAACTGAAAGCTAGAATGCCAAGGATCTGCAAAGCTGTCATTGCTGCACGTGGAGGATTTTTTGATGAGAATTCTTTGAAGTAGTTTAAGAAGTTCTGAACATTTTTTTCAAATTGTAATAGTAATTTTTCAAGTTATTAATGTCCTGACTGTACACTGTGATCAGCTGAATGCCACTTTGGTGAATAAATTACCAATTTCTTTCCATAAGAGCCAAAATTCCAAGATCTGTACATTATTCCAAACTTTTGGCCGCCAGTGTATGTACAAGAAAAAGTATGCTTGTTTAAATCTATTAATTCCAAATATTGGTACCTGAGATGCAAATGGAGATGAACACTTATTCTGTAATAACAAACGACTGTGATTAGACCATCGCTGCCTGCGCTGAGAAAAGCAACATGTATCGTGACCACGAGTTAATTTCTTCAAATTCACTTCAGCAGTGGTCTGTATGAAAATGGCTTGAACTAAGAAAGTTTAGTATATTTATATAATAAAACAAGATGATATAATATGATGTCACAGGAAAGTAAGCGTCATCTTAACTGACCACTCAGAAAAATCATCCAGACCGCTCTAGCAACCCTGTTTCATGCTAATTGCCATTCTACAGATTAGTATTTCAAGCAATGACCGATTCGCAAATGAATCATTCTTTTGAGTCGATTAGTTTAAATAAATTGGTCAAACGACTCGGCAAAATGGCCAAGGTGTGTCCCAAACCATACACTTCTGCACTATTCTACACCATTTTGTAGTGTAAGTAGAGCGAGTAGTACATTTACACTGAAAATGCAGCAAAAAGAAGTGTACTTTAAGTACCCAGATGATGCACTTTTTCAACCGTCAAAGCGGAGTGTGGAATGTTGGACACTTCATGCACTCGTGGCTTGCCGTACATAGCTCACAACAAAGCGTTCTTTGGACTATTTATAATAGCATGAATGACATTTAGGCCTAGAATTAATAGCTCCATTCTAAGATTAAATCAGGGCCTATATGCACATACCAAGCCCGATGCTTCAATCCCATGAGATAAATTTGAGGGAAGTTTGAGTAGATGCGCCTGCATTTCGAAGAACTACCGCATATAATCTTAAAAGTACCATTTAACCTATTTTGAAATTGTCTGTTATCACTCATGAGTTTTTGTTTAGAAAGAGGTTTATATTAGAATGTACAGTAACTGTCCACTACTGTTTGTACACTGAATTAAATGTCCAAACAATACACACTTCAGTTTTATTTAAAAATCCAGGTTGTTGTACTAGTTTATTTCATGCATTTTAAATATACATTTTATAACGTGTATTTAGTTTTTTTTATTTCATAAAATCATTTCAATGTAAAATTGTGTAAAATGTAAGCTAACTAAAAAAATTTAAATGCAAAAGGTTTTAAAACACTAAAAATGTCGAGAACGAGTAGAGAAGGGTTAGATTCTTGCTTTTATAAGTGTAGCACACTGATCAATTAAAGTTCAACATACCGCTTTATTGATGTGAACTGGGACGTTACCTTCCCCCATCCCCCACGGAATTTACGCCCCTGCCGTCAAGTGTTCCATTTGGGACGATACTACACTTTGAAAATTCATACACTTCATTGCTGAGTGCATAGTGTATACAGAGGCGCCCGCAGGATTCTGATCCATGTTACACAGAAGACAATTTTTTTAAATCATTACTCGTATTTGAACCCCAGCAGCAGTTATTTGTTTACATTATGCTTTCTTTATCCAAACGTTTTAATTTAACTTTAATTTCAATATTTAAATTTAGTCTTATTTTAAATTATTTTTATGATAAAGTTGCATTTAAACCTCTTAAACTGACCATTCGTTTGCACAATAATTTTTATTCGCAAGATCTGTCAGTTGTCCTGTCATCACAATATACATTACCAATAAAGAAATAGTCTTACATTTCTGATTAAAGTCAGAAACCAATGCCTACCTTACAGTGAAAAATTCAACCTCCTGGTTCCTGATGTGTCAAATTAATTCAGTACTCGCTCTTTTTATTATAAAGTCTTTGTGAATGTTCGTTAGTGCCAAGCCTTGAGGCGCGTCTCCATCTTGCAGTTCCTTACAGGAATAGTTCACCCAAAAATGAAAATTCGCTGATAATTTACTCACCCTCAGGCCATCCAAGATGTATCTGAGTTTCTTTCTTCATCAAAACAGAATTTAAGACTTTTAGGATTTCATTTCAGGCCGCCGCCTCTAAACAATGCAAGTGAATGTACTCCATTTTTTGACGGTCCAAAATGCATATTTAGGGTGCATCAAAATAATCCACACAACTCCAGTCGACAAATAAAGTTCTTCTGAACCCAAACGATTGATTATTTTTAGAAACAAAACAATACTTATATACTTTTTAACCACAAATGTTCGCTTTCGTACATCTCTGTGACGTGCGCTCATGAGAGGGATGACGTAAGCTCGTTGGTAAGGTCACGCGTCACATGGAGGAGGAGACAGGAAGCGTGTCATTGATGGCCTGAGGGTGAGTAAAGTATCAGCAAATTTTCATTTTTGGGTGAACTATTCCTTTAAGTATTAAGGCCACAAGGCCTCTGATAGTCCTTATGCGGCCGGCACTGCCAACCTCAATTGTTCCAAACCTAGATGATTTTCTTTCTTCCATGGACCACAAAAAAGGACTGCCTCACTCCCCATTCACTTTCACTGTATTGAAAAAGAGCAATATCAATATTCTTAAAATGTCTTAAAAACTCCTTTTTTCCCCCACGGTTCTGGAATAACATGAGGGTGAATAAATGACAACAGAATATCCATTTTTGGGTGGACTTGCCCTTTAATGTTTGATCATCTTAAAACAGACCAGAGTATCAAATGCTGAGGTCTCTTAATATGCTTTAGTCTGATTTCCAACAGGAGAATAATACATACAAAGATGAGTCTAAGCCTGTTTTTTTTTTTTTTTTTTTTTTTTTTATCTCTGGACGCTCATCTCAATACTTTAATTGTTTGTAGAAACAGCTGCTAAAGACCCTCTGCGGGTAAAGACTCCATGCTGGCACTGAACACATCCTTGACTTACTGAGATCCTCTTGCGCTCAACTTAACTTCATTCAGCTGGTGCTGGCAAAACATTAGAACAGCTGCCAATCGAAACTCCTCTGCCCTCCTCTCTGTAAAACTTTCAACATTTTTTCAACTGTGGTTTAAAAGCAGATACAGAAAAACAACACACTTGTTGAGTAGCATCCCTATAAAACAATAGTGACAACACATTTTGCAGTGCACCATTAAGCATTTGCAATTTCAGGCGTTAGTTTCTGGGAAACTAAATGGACAGTGATTGTATTATTACACAGATTAATCATTAAATTCCTTCTCGGCATTCTTAGGCATGTTCCGATCTGCCCTCTTACCTTGTGCCATGTACGAAGAGCCATGCGGTTCTAGATCAAATGATCCACAGGACTGTTGTAGAACACATCACAGATGTTTTAGGAAATCCCAGCATTTTATCATGTCACAGAGTTCTGAGAATTTGAAGTGATTTGAATTTAGGATCTATGGCCCAAAACAGGACATAAAACAGTTTCAGAGTTATATGGAGAGTGCTCACACACGTATCTCTCAAAATATATAATAATCTTAACTTCTGTCTAACCAAACTTAAACATAGCATCTGTGAATGAAATCTTGAGCTTAAGCTTTGCAAATGCTACTTTGCAATTGAGTATTTGCGTGTGTTCAGCTGATCTCTGCTTACAAAAATCATGTAGCAGCATGGCAATCACATTTTGCAAACAGACCACACCCTGAATTAAATCTCTACTTGGGAAAAAGCTTCTTGTGTGATTTCCATTTTGAGACAAGAAAAGACCTGTGTTATTCTAGGCTCTGACACATAGAGTGTTCAATGCTCTACTGACGCTCACAACAAACACGATTAAGATCTCATGTTCACAGTTATCACAGTTATCCATAATACAAGCTAATCAATTCTTTCTCTCTTTTTCTCTTTCTTAGGGTGGATCTGTCGTTATGGCAATGCCAAAACAAAAAGCATGCACACACATGCTCACACTTTAACCTATCCAGCTATCCATTTTTTTTTTTTTTTTCTGTCTACCCATTGCCAGGCACACAGTTGAGTATCTTTCCTGAAATGCTGTGTTATTACAGTTGAATGGCAATACAGCACAAGTTCACAACATCATCACATTATTTGGTTATTTGGAAATTATTAAAGAGATAGTTTACCCCCAAAATTAAATTGTCTCTTCATTTAATCACCTTCATGCCATCCCAGATGTGTACGGCTATCTTTCTTCTTCAGAAAACAAAGATTTTTAGAATAATATCTCAGCTCTGTTGGTTGAATGGTGACCAGTCATTTGAAGTTACAAAAATCACATAAAGGCCACATAAAATTAATCCATTAGACTCCATTTTTTAAATCTCAACTTTCACATTTTTTCACATTTTGAAAGTGAAAGTGAGAGTGGAGATTTATGGTAAAAAAATAACATAAATATTGATCTGTTTCTCACCCACACCTATCATATCACTTCTAAAGACATAGATATAACCACTGGAGTCTAATGGAGTAATTTTATGCTGGCTTTATGTGATTTTTGGAGCTTCTATAGTCTGGTCACCATTCACTTGCATTGTATTAACCTACAGAGATGAAATATTTTTCTATAAAATTTTGTTTGTGTTCTGCAGAAGAAAGAAAGTCACACATCTGACATGTAAGATTACATATAATGTGGAAAAACTGATCCTAGATCAGCCCGTAATTGAACCTCTACTCATAACAGATTGTTGAGCATACTATTCTCTCTTCTACCTTGAAAACAAGAGGCTGCACATGTAGTTCAAGGCCATGAGGTTACTCACATATGATGTGGTGTAGTGGTTAACACTCATGGCTTGTGACTTTAAGGCCTCAAACATTCTTTTATCATGTATGTTAGCACAGACAAGTCTAGCTATGCAAGCTTAGTTTAATGCGCCATTTCATTCTAAAATGCATCGGAGCACAATTTATATTGCAACGCAAGTATGTGTTGCATTACCAGCATTGCCACATAGACAATATGGGTATTAGCGTAAACCAGTCATTTTCAATTTTTTGGGTCATGCTTCCCTTTGAAACCAGAAAACTTTTTTAACAGCATTTTCTTTCATGTCACTCTTTTAGATGAATAATGAATGTGTCATTAAAAAAATTCAGGAACATATTACAAGAAGGTTCCATTTGTTAACATTAGTTGACAACATTAGTTAACATGATTTAACAATGAACAATACTTTTACAGCATTTATTAATCTTAGTTAATGTAAATTTCAACATATACTAATACATTTTTAAAATCAAAAGTTTTATTAGTTAACATTAGTTAATGCACTATAAACTAACATGAACTCACAATGAACAATTGTATTTTTATTAACTAACATTAAAAAAGATTAATAAATGCTGTAAGAAATATACTGTTAATTGTTTGTTCATGATACTCAACAACTTTTAGGCCAGTTTCTATGTAAAATCTAGGGCCAATTTCACTTCCCAGTCCGCCCCTGGTGCACTGTAAGTCAATTTGGATAAAAGTGTCTTCCAAATGAATAAATGTAAATGTAGTTCATGTTAACTAATGTTGTTAACAAATGGAATCTTACTGTAAAGTGTTAAAGGAATAGTTCCCCTAAAAAAACAATTCTGTCATCGTTACTCACCATACCAAAACATTATTATTTTTTTTATCCGTGGAACACAAGGATGGGGGATGAGAAATATGATTGTGACAGTCAAGCTCCAAAAGCACATAATAGCACCTTAAAAGTCAACTACATCACCCCTGTCTTCTGAAACCATGAGATAGTGTTGTGTCAGGAGCAGGCTGAAATTTAAGTCTTAATCCACTGTAAATTTTCCCCTTCACCCATTAGAACCTGGCACGCACGCATCGTCTTTGCTTACATAACCAGTGAGCGAACCTGACACCATATAAGGAGAAGGCGGCGAAGGAGAAGAAATTGAGCACTAACTTCATTGGTTCTTCCGTATATAGTCACTGCGGCAAATTTTAATGAGTGAAAGCGGCCGTGATTTGATAACTAGGGCAGTCTTCCGCACTCCAGCAATACCTTAGTTAGCTATAGCTTGCTACCTGACACAAGAACATATGTTAAGTATGTACAATTGGACTGCAGATTTGCAGTGCATTGGCCAAGCACTCACATCTGCATTTGCGTACTTGCATAGTTTCTGGCCTAGGTTGCTGACTCGATCCCTGCAAGGGATCAAACAAGGTACTTAATCTCAGTCCTTGCAATCTTGTCCTTTGCTACTTTTTGTTTTGTTTTATATAAATACGTATAATATGTTATGTTTATTGTTATTGTAAATTGAACACAGTCTAGAGCAGTGTGTGAATGTTTGTGTGTGTATGAGCACATACATGTGTCTGAGTGATTGGTCAGCTGTCATTCCCACTGCAGCTGTCTGTCGTCGTATAGGCAGCTGCCACTGCCAACCTATCAATGAATCATTACTCCTTTACATAAACAAACCATGAGTGTGTGTGCTTTTACAAATACAAGTATTGTGTTACAACAAATGTTAGGATTGCTTTTCCTCCCTTCTTTGGTCTATGCGTCTGTATGTGTTTGTAGAGCATATTTATGCACTGTTTGATGAGACAGATTGATGGATCTAAACTCTGGAATAGCCTATTGTAGTAAGAATTCAAATGTAGAGCAGGGCTAGATTGTATTTGTTGGGTACAAGGTATCACTCTGTAGTGGACACACCTCTAGAACATCTTGTGCAAGCAGAGAGAGATGTAACAGTGGTTTTATCACAGTAGTGATACATAGGGGATATTGCAGTAGTTACCTGTCCTAGAGACCCCCTACCAATGCATACTGTGAATGTCTATCCTCTAACCCTACACCTAAACCTAATCCTTACTGAAAACGTTTTGCATTTTTACATTTCATTAAGACATTTATTACGATTATCAGGCGATTTTACTTGGCTGCTACCATAGCGTGTCCCATTTGTAATTTTATGATTCAGGTTGGTACCCACAAGTGCCCCCTTAGCAGCCTCTTTGCACTTTTTCTGAGACCGCAATGGTTGAGACTCCACAGTGCACTACTGTGCGGCATTCTAGGCAGTATTACATCACCAAAGTGTAGACTTGATGGATGACCGCAAAGGCTGAGGGCGACATTTAGGACAGGGCCTATTTTTTCATGCATGTATGACCTATGGAAAAAAAGAGTTTGCTGTATGTATGTTCCAGAACTATAACCTTACAATGTCATACAGACAATTATTTGTGTGTCAGTGTGTGTATATGTCTCTGTCTGTGTGTGTATCTATGTATCTGTTCTCTCATATCTCTGGCAATAGTTAGGTTGCAGCTGTTGCTCTCAGATGAGTCCAGTCACTCCTCAGCTGTTCCACTTCTGATCACTGAACATGTGTGTGTGTGTGTGTGTGTGTGTGTGTTCCTTCAAAGGAAACTCACTAACCTCAAGTCACAAAAAAGGTGCAAAGGTACATTACCTGTCTTTACAGATAATTTATATATATATATATATATATATATATATATATATATATATATATATATATATATATATATATATATAATTTAAATGGACTTCTATTGGTTATAAACAGAGCTAATTATATTTTATATCCCTTAACCTTAACCCTAAACCTAAACATTAACATAATCCTTAAAGAAAGCTTTGCATTTTTATTTTTTACATTTTTATTTAGACATTATTAAGTATGTTTATTAAAGGAAAAGTTCACTCAAAAATTAGATTTCTCTCATCATTTATTTACCCTTATGGCTTTCTTTCTTCTGCAGAACACAAACAAAGGATATATGATGTCTGTTTGTCCATACAATTCAAGTCAATGGGGTCCAAAACTTTCCATCTCCAAAAAGATCATAAAGGCATCATAAAGTTAATCCATAGGACTCGAGCTGTTAAAAACTAGGGCTGCAGGATTATGACGAAAATCATAATTGCCGATTATTTCCTTTGACATTGATATTCATTTCGATTAATAGAATTTACATTAAAATATTTGTTTTTTGTGTGGCAGCTGCACGCCATATTCTTTATTCTTTAGGCTATACATCAAAACAACATGAGAACTGTGTTCCTAAATTGCTTTAATATTTTAATTATATGAAAAACAAAAAATGTTATTGACATTTTGAATAAATTGTACACAGTATAATTTAGATAGTGAGCATTACTGATATGCCTACTAATTTAAACTCGTCAGATTCGCCTTTGCATTCATGCACAAAACGGCCAAAAAATATGTTGTGAATAGAAAATGTTTGCACAATGGGAGTAAATCTAAATGGAACATTGTAATTGACACTTTTCACGATTATATAATTGCGACAGTTGTAAATGTAATCTCGATTAGTTTTTCGAATTAATTGTGCAGCCCTAGTTTAATCCTTGTCTTCTGAAGCCATATGATCTGTTGTGGGTAAGAAACAGTCCAAAATGTAACTCATTTTTCACTATGGACCCCATTCACTTGTATTGTATGGATATAAATACATAATATCGCCTTCAAAATATCTTTGTTTGTGTTCCACAGAAGAAAGAAAGTCATACAAGTCTGAGACGGCATAAGGGTTAATAAATGATGAGAGAATTATAATTTTGGGTGAACTATTCCTTTAAGCTGTTTTACTTGTGGGGTCTGTTGGCTGGCCTGGTCCCTACAATGTACTGTAGTTGATTTCAGGTTTTACTATACTTGCAGGGACATTTGGTCCCCACAGTGTAGGCAAAACCTGGCGTGCACACACACAAACACACACTTATATCACAATGAAAACAACTGTGAGATTGTCTGAGTGACTGATTTTCCATTTCGTAATGTTTCAGTGACTAGTTTCACACTCTTTATGACAACCTGCTTCATGAGATTTTAAGTTCTCCTCCTACTCACTTTACCTAAACACCTTTGGGAAAAACTGTAGAAATGTTGCATGGGAAAGACTTCAAGTGCAATAACACATCATCAGTCAAGCTGATTGGCCACTAACATGAAATAGATTGTTCTGGGAAAGTCTTATTGCAAAGAGGGGTATGAGTATGTGTCTGTACGTGTAGAAAAAGTGAAAGCCAAAATAAACTTTTATTCATTTAAAGCCAAGTCATCCACTTGTAAACACACTCGCACACTTTTTTTTTCAAATGTATCAGGTTTTCCATTTGTGCCGATTGCCAGAGATCTGATTGGTTGATTTGCAATCTGTGCATTATGTAAAATTGATTTAAGGTTATAAAGTTGTACAGTTCAATGAACCCATAATTACATCAGTAGAAATCTATCAAATATAATCTGATGGTGCATGCAGGTATTAGCACAAACACACTTAATAAAGCACACACGCTTGTTTTTCTATGTTGGGGACTTTCCATTGACTTCTATTGTTTTTATATTGAGCTAATGATGTTTCTATCCCCTAAACCTAACCATCTTAGAACATTTTTTGCACTTTTGGATTTTTATTAGACATTATTTACTATGTTTACTAAGCCATTTTCCATGTGGGGGACTGCTGACCCAATACTCACATACAATACACACACTTTTGCATTTACACACTCAAGTTCAATGATGTCATCATATAACCCATAAGTGTTTTTCCCCTGGAGTGATGGAAGTGTGATTGTGCATCTCAGATGAAAGTATTGTAGTGGTTTACTGGTTTATTGAGAGTCTTTAATCAGTCATGTCTTTATTAGGGTCTGTCATTAACCAGCTTGTATGATAAAAACACACTGGTAGAGTCTGGGAACTGGCCTTAGGCTGTGGGGTGTAGCCTGGGATTGTGCGTGAATGTGTGTGTGGATGCGTGTTAATGGGTGTGGCAGACTACTGTCTCCCTCAATGAGACACAGACTTTTCCCAGCCTTGGTTATGGAGCCAGTGCTAAAATAAACCATCCAACACACACACACACACACACACACACACACACACACACACACACACACACACACACACACACACACATACACAGCATTATTACTAGTAACTGCAGAATGCGTCACCTGAGATTAGATCCTTAGAGGTCACAGATCAGTTCAAAGGGAACTACAGTGAGCCATTATATTTCAGTCACTTCCCCAAATTGCGTTAACCACTAATGGGACTAATGACACTAGCGCATGGATATCTAGTGACTTATAATCTTCATATTGTTATAGTGCCAGTCCAAAAGGATACATCAGGTCATTCTGGTATTCTCAGACTGATGGCCGATTTATACCCACACAGTGGTTTTCATTTATAGATATGCGCTGGTGTATCTGCGTATCGTTCTGCAAGTTCACAGCTAAAACGCTAGTGTATTTCTGCATGTGTGTGTGCAGAGAAAATCACTTAATTTCTGATACATTTAAATAAACAGAAGCAATGTAGTGCAAAAGAAAAAAAAATCTGAAAAATTGATAACTACTCTGACCAACACAAAATGGGTGTGACTTAAAAGCTTTAGCTGGACTTTAGCTGTACACAATACTTTCAAACATAAGGTCAAAAGTTACATCAGATTGAAAAGGTCTCAACAAAGACAAAACTATAAGCCTATTTTTTCACTAACAGACCAAGTATATTTTGATTACAAGCCATGAAAGCACACAGGTTACATATAAAGTTGTGAACTGATGTGGCTTTTTGTCATGATTTCGCTTATAACTATGGGTGTCACAATTATAAAATTCCGCTGACGATTTAGAAGTAATTTACTCATATTTAACTTGGAATCATAATAAAATGGGGATAAATTATTTCCTTTAAAGGGTTAGTTCACCCGAAAATTAAAATTCTCTCATCATTTACTCACGCTCATGCCATCCCAGATGTGTATGACTTTCTTTCTTCTGCAGAACACAAATGAAGACATTTAGAAGATCTTAGATCTGTTGGCACTTACAGTGCAAGTGATTCATTTTGAACTATACCTTTAAGGTTTAAAAACTTATGAATGATATGAAAATAATATTTTAAATATAAAAATATTTCCAAATACTTAAAACATGTTTATATTTTATTATATTATAATCGTAACAGGTCTACTTATAACTTAATGAAACATAAACAGAATAAAAATAAACAGCAGATGCTCCCAATTAAAACAAACACAAATAAACATGTGATATGATCTTGCATAGATCTTGATGTAATGTTGGAGAAAATGGAAAGCTTCCTCCAATAACTTTTTTTGTCATCCTGGGGGACGGTCTCTGGTTACAAAGTGGTCCAATCACAGCAGTTGTGGTCTGTGTAAAAGCAAAGCGTAGTTAAATTTTTCGAGAGGTCCAGTCAGGCTACGGCATAACCGCTGTAGCTACACAGAGCCTACGGGGTGGGTTCGACAATGGTTGTTGGATGTCACACATACTGAGTGCATTCTAAGTCTTTCTAGCAAGTCAGTCCACTGGTGGCCATTTTTGGAACACTCCCGGGAAGCTATTTCCAGTCATAAAAGTGCAGCTCCTATCTACTTGAATGTGGAAAGACCGAAATCTCCAAAACGGTTGGTCAAGATTACGATCAAAGAACATATTTCAAATTAGCAGTAAAATCTGACAACACTGGAATCATAAATTGTGCTTCTTTACCTCAGATTACGCTAAAAACGCAATATTCCCTGCTTGTATATCTAATATGCATGCAAGTTCTTGAGTTGACTGACAGGCGATGACTGTATCTAAAAGGTGATTTGCATTCCAATTTCTCCCATTCATTTTAATAGAAGTGGACCATCTCTGCTAAACAGTCTCTGGTGCGTTAACATGCACACCAATATGCTGATAACTACCAAAAATCAGCTAACATGTTTCCAGTAGACCACATTTGTTGGGTTGTAAACATTTTCAGAATGAACTGGAGGTTAGAAGGAGCTCATTGGTCACTGCCAAGGCCACAAACTAACCCCACCCACCAACTGCCACCAAAATATTGTACACTATAACATTTTCCCAGAGGCTACAAAGAGAGTTGGTTAGGCCATTAACTCAGTTGAGTTGGCAGTCACCAGCTGACAGACACGGTCACACACACACACACTCCCTTTGTTTTTCGAAGGATTATGTAAATTAGGTTAATGAAGGAAAAAACTGGTTAGTGGGCCACTAGCTTCATTAGCAGTAAATCTTTAAACTTCAGACATGATTTAAAATTATTATGAGACGTATAATGTATGAGACTCGCTAACAAGAGGTCCGTATGTGTGTTTGTAAACAGTTCATGTGTTGCAAGTGTGTGTGAGGTAGAGAAAGAATGAGAAAGAGAGAAAGTGTATTTGTGTGTGTTTATTTTCATTCATAATGGGTCATGAAAAGAACTACATTTTATCTTAGGGCGACTGGTACTCAGGGTGTGACGTTCCATGGGAACTGTATCCATGAAAACAAGCAAGAGAAGGCCCATAAATAGGGGTTATGATGCTATCTAAAAAGAAAACAGAGAGATGGCAAACTATGAAATGTTAGTATGTTCAACTTTGAAAATAATGAATATTTGGTTTGTAATTATTAGTATCTCCCATTACTTTGGGATGTAAATATGAAAAAAGATTTAAATGGAGTACTGTGTGTCAGGCTAAATTATTGTTTGTTTATCTTTTTATTAGAACTGTCAATTTAACACGTTACTTTAGAGCAATTAATTGTTCAAACACAGCTGGACGGAGTGCAACTCTAATGCAAGAGTCTCAAAACATGTTTTCTAAGTTTCAAATATGACGCAACCAAAGTAAGATGCTCCAAAAGCATCCGTCTCACGCATGTGTACATAGCGTCTTTAAAAAAGCCCTTTTACAAGTCTACCTCTGACAGATTGACGAATTCAATCGCAAAATGGATTGCTTTGGACTGCAGGCCAATGATGGTCTTGTATTCGATGTTATGGAAATAAACAGTAGCCTATTTAGCCTTCTAAAGCCACTTTTTGTATTGTCTAATCATTGCTTCCTCGTCTGCCACAATAATGTAATGCATTTTAATTATCTGAATTGTTATATTATATATATATATATATATATATATATATATATATATATATATATATATATATATATATACAGTAAATAATATAACTGAATATAATTGTTTTTAATTATTAAATTATTATATATTTAATTATTCTTTGGAATAATTTATAATAATAAAGGTGATTAATTGCAATTAATTTGATCGGTGTGTCATGTACTTAGTTTGATTAAATATTTTGAATGATTGACAGCCTTACTTTTTTCATTTAATATTTCCATAACTGTTTCGCAACATCAGCAATGAAAATAATTCCATGCCATTTTACAAACATACTGTAGGTGTTTATTGCTGTTCCTCACCACTCTGCGTTCAATTGTCTTTTGGCAAAGAGTCTGAAGAATGTGTTGTGGATTACAAATAGCAAAATATACATTCTTGATTAAGTTCTAATCGTTAAACTCAAGCTGCTGGGAGGAGCACTGTAGTGAGTAACATAAATCTGGACCTTGTAATAGTTCATTTTCACATTTGTTCCCTTTGTCAGATGGTAGGGCAAGGATCAGCCCTGCAAATGAATGCATTCTTTAGCAATGAGTCAAAAATAAAGACATCTCTCAAACATGACATATAGTAAACATCTCTCAGAGTATTAGTGTAGCAGAGCTTTGGCTGGGTTATCAAATATGCACTCAATGTCTTTTCAAAGAACGTTTTTATTCCTTCATTCATACACCCCTCCAAGTATTTCCAGGGAACTGTACACTACTTGAGAACATGGCACTCGGAGAACTATTTATTTCCAATGCCGGTAGAAATGTTAAGTGTAAGAGGTTATTGTAAAACATCTGCACATATCTGAAATCTCGTCAGAATTTAAGATTAAGTTTTGTGTTGCTTAGGATTTGACAGCATTCAATGGAAGAATGAGTTTGACGTGATTCATACAATGTCCAAGTAATATTACATGAGAGTTGATTTAAAAAATCAGCACGTCATTTTGCAATCCAGGTATTATCATAAGAATGTCATATTCCTAAATCCCTAGCGATTCCAAACCCTTTGTAAGGAGTTGGTAAAAATGGCATTGAGGTTTCTCAGATTAGCAATTGCTAAACCGTTGTCTTTGAGATTGCATATTGACCGAAGCAAACACCTGGAGTCTTTTAAAGTGCTATGCATTCTCATCTCAAATCCATTCAAAATGTTGGAGGACTTTTTAGACTCCTCACCTCAAGATATCTGGTTGTATTTAGGGCACATCTGTACTGCAGCTGTGATAATGCTTGATTCAATATTATTGACAGTTGTTGGGCATACAAATTAAGCCAACTCTTACACACACACACACAGACTTTTTGCAGTTTAGTGCATGTCCCATATTTTCATAGTCATCCTCTTCATAACCTGGCATGTAATAATTTTCAGGGATTCTTCGACACTGATCTTGATTGGGTGTATACATCTCTGCAGAATAGTAGTAGAAGACAAAATCAGTATGAAGCAATTGTGTTCTGCATCCAGTGGGAAGAATGTGGGGAGCAATGTTTAAAATTTCTGCCTGAAGGTTAACTTCCAATAGGAGTGGAAATCACAAAAAACATCATGGTCCACATGTTTATAGGTCTCTTTACAGTGGTAAGAAAATGTATGTGAACCCTTTGGAATTGGTTTTCTGCATTAATTGGTCATAAAATGTGATCACATCTTCATCAAAGACAGAAGTGTAGACAAACAAAATGTGCTTAAGCTAACAACACACAATTATAATCTTTCATGTCTTTATTGAGCACATTTCATTAAACATTCACAGTGCTGTGGAAAAAGTAAGTGAACCCTTGGATTTAATAACTGGTCGATCCTCCTTTGGCAGCAACAACCTCAACCACGCATGTCCAGTAACTGCAGATTAAACCTTATTTTTAGGCCATACTCTTAGGATGTCTGGTGTGAATGGCTCTCTTGAGGTCATTCCACCGCATCTCTATTGGGTTAAGATCTGGGCTCTGACTGGGCCACTCAAAAAGTTGAATTTTCTTTTTTTAAAGCCATTCTGTAGTGGATTTACTTCAATGTTTAGGGTCATTGTCCTGCTGTATCAACCAGCTTCTACTGAGCTTCAGCTGACGCACATCCACCCTGACATTATCCTTTAGGATATCTTGATAAACTTTTCCTTGATGATGGCAAACAGTCCAGGCCCCAAAGCAGCATAGCAGCCCAAAATCATGATGCTCCCTCCACCGAATTCACTGTTGGGATGAGGTTTTCATGTTGGTATGTGGTGCCCTTTTTATGCCATACGTATTGCTGCAGGTTCTTCCCAAATAATTCAACCTTAGTTTCATCAGTCCACAAAACATTTTCCCAGTAACATTGTGGAGTGCCAAGGTGGTCTTTGGCAAATTTCAGGCATGCAGCAATGTTTTTGTTGGAAAGCAGCGGCTTCCGTCGTGGTGTCTTGCCATGGACACCATGCCTGTTTAATGTTTTCCGTATAGTAAACTCATGAACAGAGATGTAAACCAGTTCCAATGATTCCCTCAAGTCTTTAGCTGTCACTCTAGGATTCTTTTTTACCTCACTGAGCATTTTGCGGTGTGCCTTTTGAGACATCTTGGCTGGACGGCCACTAGGGAGAGTAGCCACAGTACTAAATCGTCTCCATTTATAGACAGTTTGTCTAACTGTGGACAGATGAATATCTTAGCTCTTCGAGATAACTTTGTAACCCTTTCCAGCTTCATGCAAAGCAACAGTTCTTGATTGTAGGTCTTCTGAGATCTCTTTTTTGGAGGCATGGTCCACGTCAGCAGATGCTTCTTATGAATAGCAAACTGTGTTTTGAGTGACTTTTACAAGTCAAAGTAGCTCTAACCCACACTTCCAATCTCCTTTCATTAATTGGATGCCAGGTTTGCCAACTCCTGACTCTAATTAGCTTTTTGTTTACATACTTTTTCCAACCTACACTGTGAATGTTCAGTATGTACAAGAATAATATAATAATTTGTCTGTTATTAGTTAAAACAGATTGGGTTTGTTCATTATTGTAACTTAAATGAAGATCAAACTAGATTTTTAAGACAAATTCATTCATAAATGCAGGTAATTCCAAAGGGTTCACATACTTTTTCTTGCCACTGTACTTAGTTGGCTGGAACTATCTGTGGTACAATCGTCTTTAGATATAATAGGCTTACCACCTGCCACTTACTGGCACTGAGACATTCTGATACTGTTTCTGCAGAGGATTCTTCTTTAACAGCTGTCAGCCCATCATCAGCTCACTTCTGTTGTGAAAACTTAATTTTTTATAGATCGGCCAGATTAAGTCAAGTGAATCAAATAACCCATAAACTGCTTTGGATGATTTGACAGATGTGAAAGAAATGGCTTGTTTTGGCTACCTTGTTTTATTAAATCCACTCTCATGTCACTAAATGCAGTGATTTCGGAAAGGAATCTGTATTTGAATTGTAATAAGTGTGCCAACAATGTTTGATGGTTAATTTATTTTTTACATTTCAACTAATATTCTGGATTGAAATGGATCCATTTTTAACTTCAATGCAATTGGAACATGTTGAACAACACAAGTCCTGAAGGGAAAAAAACAAACATTAGAAATATTGCCTTAATATTTACTTACTGTATTATTAACTATCATAAGAATTAAGAAACTGCTCAAACTACTAAGTTTGAGAGCTGCTTACATGCTATGTCACATGGGACAGTATACTATTACTGCGTGCACACACTTACTATGGAGCTTTCAGTAGCCATTGGATGTACAGTTGTAATCAGTAAAGGTGTAATTATCTGTCTCTGTTTCTTCTGTTTGGGTTTGGCTGTTTGTCTGAGAAGGGGTCAAAGTTTACCATCAAGAGAGGTCTGCACACACATACACATGCATTCACACAGTCACAAATACATTCTCTCTTTGACAAAACTGTTTATCCCTCTTTGTGGAGTGTGTGTTAACAGCTGTTTTCCGCAGTTGCTTGTCACTTTGTCTGTCTTTTTTTCTCAGTAAATTTTATTCAGGACCGTGACCATGAGTACAACACACATCCAGTGACTACACGCTTACTCTTACTAAACGTTTTGAACTAAAGACTCACAAAACCTCAGTTAATGTTGGCAATGTACCGCATTATTTATTGCATTTATTGCATAGGTCTACATCTCATTCATACTGTATCATGCAGACTGACCTGAATCAGTGTGGCTTTTTTCACAGAATATTCAAGGCATTTCTTGTTTTAATACTGTGAGAAAAAGCTAAGAACAGATACTTCTAAATTAAACTTAAAAAATGAAGAACGTATACGTATCCTCTCTGCAATCTCATTCTCTTTTTGGTTGTCTTTAATGTTCTGTTGAATCATGTCTCTTTTTTTAATTAGGCTGCTAAACTGAGGCAGCTTTCCAATATATCAAAAAGACATATCCGCTTTGTGGATACACACACAGACAAACTTATTCACATGCATTCCTCAAAATTTCTGACCTGGGTCAACCAGCAAGCCTGGACATGCCCATCTTCTCAGATCTCTCACACACACATGCACATGTATGCACTTACACTAAAAGCACCCATAAAAAAAGAGTACCTGTGTCCTTTGCCTGTTTCCTGAATGCAAACCCTGCTGTGGACCAATCATAATCTAAATCTACTCAATCCGTGCAATTTTGTGAATATAAAACATTCAAACAAAAAATCAGAATTAGAAAATCAATATGAACTTCTGTTAGTGTGTCTGTGTGTGTGCGTCTGTTTATTGAACACCATACACAAGTGGATCAGGATGTTTGTGCAAGTGTGAATCCATGCATCTCTGTCCTGGAACTCCGAGAACTCTGTGTGTGTTCGTACCTGTCTGGCCATCTGTGCTCTATTAAGGTGTATTGTGTGTAATGGAAGCTTGGCCATTAATCTGGGTCTCAGACACTCTGTCATAAACACATATTACTTAGCTAGAGGCTATACTTATTGAATGGGCAGTGTGTACAATTGTGTATGCGTATGAGTGTGTGTTTATGTGTCACACCCAATCATAAACTGTGACTCTAGAAGGCCTTCAGGCTATGCTTTTTTGTCTTTTTAATCCCAGTGTGGCGTCTCATCCTTCTTGGTACTCACCGTGTCTGCACCTGTGACATTTGCCTGGCAACGCTGCCTCCTGCTGGACAGGAGGGGTTAAGTTTTATGTTTATCAAACGGAAAATGCAAAATAATTTGTGTGGTTTAATTAGTTAAAAGGAATTAGTTTAACTGTAGAGATTCGTGTTTCATGCAGCATTCTGGAATAGTGAGGGGTTTTGGTGAATTAAGATCTGATTTGGTGAATTGAAATCTGCCATTTCTTAAAGGGTCACATGTAATAACCCTAAAAGGAATACATATTTTTATTAAGTTTGAACAGTATCATGTATAATTTTATCATTTAAAACCACTGTATGATAGACCAAAGTCCTAGTGCACTTGAATGTCATGCAATGATCAAATCAAAGAGAAAGAAGATGTTTTAGTTGTATGACTTATTATTTTTAAGTAATAACAACCTGCTACTGATGTGTACAGTTACACTGATAAGATCTTCACAGGACATATTATGACACTTTTATATCACTTGGTTAGGGGGCTTTTGTAAAGTGTTAAACCACTTTTATGAAGGTCTCATGTTCCTCAACATCATTGTTCGCTCAGAACTCACAAGGAGTCTTTTGTCTTCAATAAAAGCTGAATGGTTTGGTGTGGCCTATATAGCACAACCATAAAAGACAGTAGAACACAGAACTGCCTCTTGCAGAGTAACAGGGTGGGGATTCAGAATCCAGCCCGACACACTAGGGGAACAAAACCTCAGAGGAAGGACTGTGTTGCTTACAAGAATTACCATTCACCTCACAATGCATCAGTCAGCGGAGACCGCCACACTCTGAAATTATCACCTCTATCACAGTGATGCGATAAGAGTATCATTTTTACATGCTCTATGTGCATCAAATGCAGGATATTGGACAAAGGATGTGGTTGTGCTTTTCCAAAATCATGCCTTAAATGAGCATTTCACCCAAAAATGAAGATATTGTCATTATTTACTCACCGTCAAGTCCTTCCGAACACATATGACATCTGTCTTATGTGTAACATTGAGGAGAAATTTTGAAGAATGTTGACGCTTCCCTTTCCCACACAGTGAAAGAGAACTGTGGCTGAAGTTTAAATTGTAAGGATACTGATGAAATTGAAAGGCTAATGATTAATTTATTGTCTTTAAAGTCCATCCTAAAACAGACACCAGTGCCGGCATTGGGAAATCCAAAGGAACTGAACCGCATCAAGAGGAAAAATATGTGACAGTTTTTTTTTATATATATTAAGACCAATAATTATGATTTGCACACATACATCAGTAAGTGCTCAGATCTCTGAAACCATACAGGATGCATGCAAAGATCCATCCTTTTAGTGTGTGTGTGTGTGTGTGTGTGTGTGTGTGTGTGTGTGTGTGTGTGTGTGTGTGTGTGTGTGTGTGTGTGCGTGTGCCTGTGTGCATTTATATAGCCTGGGGGCTTGTTACCACATCAAGGTTCAGGAACAATGGACCCAGAGCGGATTTCCTCCATATAGACAGGTGTGGTGAGAAAATCTCACACCCTCTTTTCCTCTCTTCTTTTCCTCTTTTTTTTTCTGTCTGTCTGTCTCTCTATCCATCTAACTCTCCCTTTTGTGTCTATATCTCAATGCATTGTTTATTCCTGCCACACACAATATGGCCAAAAGTATACAGACACCCAAACACCATTTGTGCTTCCATTTAATTTCAAAACCACTGGCATTTACGGGATTTCCACTAGATGCTGGAACATGACTGCAGGGATTTGCCCCCATTCAGCCACAAGTGCATCAGTGAGGTCAGGCACTGATGTTGGGTGATAGGGCCTGGCTCACAGTTGGCATTTCAGTCCATCCCAGAGGTGTTCAGTGAGGTTCAGGTCTGAGCTTAGTGCAAGCTGGTCAAGTTCTTCCACAACAGACTCAGTAAACCATTTCCTTTGGACCTCGCTTTTTGCACATTGTTGGGCATTGTCATGCTGGAACACAAATTTGGAAGTTTACAATTCTCTAGGATGTCATTATATGTCATAGCATTAAGATTTGTCTTCACTGGAACCTTTTAATTTAATGGTGGTGTCCACATACTTTAGGCCATGTATATTTCTCCTTCTAAATTCTCTATGTCTCAGACGATTGTCATTGTGTCAAGGACAGGGGCGATTGTGAAGTAAGACAGATGGGATGTAAACTGATATTACTGTCCCTACAACTGCTCTCAACAGTTTCTTATCAGTTGCTATTTTATGTGTGCGAGTGTTTGAGTATATTTGGATATAAAATATGTGTGTGTGAACATATTTCTTTGTATGAGGAGTGTATGTGAGTGTGATTAAACGGTTTGCCCAGTTGCTCATCTCAAGGCTTCTTTGTGTATCAACTCTTTATGTCACTCTGTGGCTTGGGCTGTAAATCGATTAAAAAAGAATTAACTAATTAATTGCACTGATTTCTGTGGTTAATCACGATTAATCATGGTATGTGGTGCATTAAAACAAACATTAAAATATAATCATAAATATATTAACTTTACACTTTGTCTCAGAGAACTTGCAGAAAATTGGTTTGTCATCGTTTATTTTAACTATTTAAATATAAACATGTTAAATTAATTAATTAATTATTATTATTTTTATTTATTTTTTGCAGATAGAGTTAATTAGACACATTTGTGCAGGTATAAATATTTGATACAAGTATACTGTATGTATACATACCATAAAATCACTTGAATGTCCAGTGGACTTGTTCAAACAAGTCATTTCTGAATGGACTTTTAAAGACACTTAATCATGACTGGTATTACAGATAACTAATATTGGCATTATATTCAACATCTTATAGAGTTTTGTTTTCCTTGCTATTGTTGCCTTTAGCTTGCCCACTGGGAGCCTAAAGAAAAAATATTTTTAATCATGTTTTTCATTTAAGCTGATCAATGAGGACTTCAAGACATTACAGACATTACAGCATCATTTTCTGTTACAGTACCATTTTCTGTAAAGCTGCTTGTGAAAAGCGCTATACAAATAAAAATCACGACTTAATAATAGGCTCAAATGTCAGATTCAGATCTTCATAGCTTTATTGGTAAGATAAACTTAAGTGTACATTGCCAAGGCATTATTAGACACTAAACATACCGATATAAAATAAGAACTTTATTAGGAACACTATGGTCGAAGTGGTCTTCTGCTGTTGTAGCCCATCCGCCTCAAGGTTCAACGTGTTGTGCATTCTGAGATGCTATTCTGCTCACTACAATTTTACAGAGTGGCCACCCGAGTTACCGTTAACTTTCTGTCAGCTCGGACCAGTCTGGCCATTCTCCGTTGACCTCTCTCATCAACAAGGCGTTTCCGTCCACAGAACTTCCGCTCACTGGATATTTTTTGTTTTTGGCACCATTCTGTGTAAACTCTAGAAACTGTTGTGCGTGAAAATCCCAGGAGATCAGCAGTTACAGAAATACACAAACCAGCCTGTCTGGCACCAAAAATCATGCCATGGTCGAAATCACTGATATCAAATTTTTTCCTCCCATTCTGATGGTTGATGTCAAATAAAAAAAAAAATCAATCAAATCACTTTATTGTCACACAGCCATATACACAAGTGCAATGGTGTGTGAAATTCTTGGGTGCAGTTCCGATCAACATAGCAGTCGTGACAGTGATGAGACATATACCAATTTACAATAACATCAAATTAACACAACACAATTTAAACATCTGTTATACACATAATTACACTCAACAGTATACAAATAATAACATACACTGTACAGTATATAATACGCACTATATAGATACACATTATTCAATAAAAATAAAAAAAATAAAAATATATAAAAAGTATATATATATAGAATGTACAGTATTGTACTATATTGACATTCAGGCTGTCGGTTGAACATAATATAATAATAATAATATAATTTATGACAGTCCGGTGTGAGATATAAGAGTAAGGGTAATAAAGTGCAGTGCTGATGTATTTTGATCGTGGGAGATCAAGAGTTCAAAAGTCTGATTGCTTGGGGGAAGAAGCTATCATGGAGTCGGCTGGTGCGGGTCCTGATGCTGCGGTATCACCTACCTGATGGTAGCAGTGAGAACAGCCCATGGCTCGGGTGGCTGGAGTCTCTGATGATCCTCCGAGCTTTTTTCACACACTGCCTTGTATATATTTCCTGGAAGGAGGGAAGCTCACCTCCGATGATGTGTCTGGCAGTTCACACCACCCTTTGCAGTGCTTTGCGGTTGTGGGCGGTGCTATTGCCGTACCAGGTGGAGATGCAGCCAGTCAGGATGCTCTCCACAGTGCAGGTGTAGAACTGTGTGAGGATGTGGCGGTTCATTCCAAACTTCCTCAGCCGTCTCAGGAAGAAGAGGCGCTGATGAGCCTTCTTCACAACGACTTCAGTGTGGATGGACCATGTGAGTTCCTCAGTGATGTGGACACCCAGGAACTTGAAGCTGCTGACTCTCTCCACCGGTGCTCCATTGATGGTGATGGGACTGTGTTCTCTGTCTTTTCTTCTGAAGTCCACCACAAGCTCCTTTGTCTTACTGACGTTGAGGGAGAGGTTGTGCTCCTGACACCAGTGTGTCAGAGTGTGTACCTCCTCTTTGTAGGCTGTTTCATCATTGTCAGTGATCAGACCTACCACCGTCATGTCATCAGCAAACTTAATGATGGCATTGGAGCTATGTGTTGCCACACAGTCATGTGTGTACAAGGAATACAGTAGTGGGCTGAGAACACAGCCCTGCGGGGCTCCAGTGTTGAGGGTCAGTGATGAGGAGATGTTGCTGCCCATTCTAACCACCTGGCATCTGCTTGACAGGAAGTCCAGGATCCAGCTGCACAGCGAGCTGTTTAAGCCCAGAGCCCGGAGTTTCTCATCTAGCTTGGAGGGCACTATGGTGTTGAATGCTGAGCTGTAGTCTACAAACAGCATTCTCACATAAGTGTTCCTTTTTTCCAGGTGGGAGAGAGCAGTGTGTATTGTAGATGCAATGGCATCATCAGTGGAGCGGTTGTTGCGGTAAGCAAACTGCAGCGGGTCAAGAGAGAGTGGCAATACAGAGCAGATGTAACCTCTGATTAGTCTCTCAAAACATTTGCTGATGATGGGGGTCAGAGCAACAGGACGCCAGTCATTTAAGCAAGTTATTTTTGATTGTTTTGGAACAGGCACAATGGTGGATGTTTTAAAGCATGTGGGGACTACAGACAAAGAGAGGGAAAGGTTGAAAATGTCCGTAAAAACACCAGCCAGCTGGTTCACGCATGCTCTGATGACGCGGCCCGGAATGCCGTCTGGGCCAGCGGCTTTGCGGATATTCACCCGTTGGTAGGATCGGGTTACATCCGCTACAGAGACGGAGAGTGAACTAATCTCTGTAGCTTCAGCCGTGAGAGCTCTCTCCGCGAGGGCGGTGTTATTTCCCTCGAAACGAGCATAAAAAGTATTTAGCTCATCCGGGAGAGAGGCAGCGGTGTTCATGGCGGAGTTTTTATTCCCTTTAAAGTCCGTGATGATGTTAATTCCCTGCCACATGCTTCTAGAGTTGGTGGTGTTAAACTGTCCTTCAATCTTACTCCTGTACTGGCGTTTTGCGGTTCTGATAGTTTTTCGGAGGGCATAACTGGCTTGTTTATGCTCCTCCACGTTCCCGGAATTAAAAGCGGAGGTCTGCACATTAAGTGCCGCGCGAACATCGCTATTGATCCAAGGTTTCTGATTCGGAAAGATTCGTACAGTTCTGGTCGGAACGACGTCCTCTACGCATGTTCTGATGAGACACATTACGCTATCAGCATAAAGCTCGATGTCGTCATCAGAGGCGGACCGGAACATCTCCCAGTCCGTGTGATCAAAACAGTCTTGTAGCGTAGAATCTGATTGGTCCGACCAGCACTGGATCGTTCTGAGGGTGGGTGCTTCCTGTTTCAATTTCTGCCTGTAAGAGGGCAGAAGCAGAATGGAAGAGTGGTCCGATTTGCCAGTTGATGTGACCATTAACTGAAGCTCCTGACCCATAACTGAATTATTTTATGCGTTACAATGCTGCCACACGATTGGCTTATTAGATAATCGCATGAATAAGTAGTTGTACAGGTGTTCCTAATAAACTGCTCAGTGAGTGCAAATTGAAATTTAACATCTCAAAACTATTATATTCTCTGGCTGCCACTCAGTCTCTATCGTGCACACGCTGTGTCTCTCGTGCAGTTTCTCTTTTGACACTGGTTCAGATAACAGTGAGTGAATGTATTTTAGGGCAATGAAAAGAGATAAGGTAGCTCGCACGTATTTCTCCCACACCTGGCTCACCACTTGCGGGTTAAGTCTCCTACCTCAGTACAGTAAATCCACTCCTGAGTTTATGATGTTATTAAGTGTGCACTGCTTCACACAGTCAGTTGCTAAAATGAGTAGAGCGTGTACCTCCTGGAAATGTATAAATACCTATATAAGCCACAGGAAGTGGGGGGAAAAATGTGTGAAGTTTTAGGAAGTTAAAAAAATCTGCATTAAAAACGCATGAAACAGACAACTGTTAATCGCAGAAATTAAAGTGTCAAATTTTACAGCTCTATTCAGAACTTAGTATAAAGTAAAGAAATATACTGTATATAAAAAGTGATGTGTTCCTTTAACCAAAAGCTAGTGACATCACATACCCAACCTGGTCTCACAGACTCATGTTACTATACAAAAATTTTGGCAAAATATTTTTTTTACGTGACTCATTGTACATATCGTGGCAGTGTCCTGGTGAATTGAACACTAGAGGCACTACGACAATTATGAGTTTGATTCACTTTCAGACAAATCAAGAGTAAAACGGCAGATTATCAGTTTATAAACACATACTTTTCACTCTGTTCCAACACTTATGGCATCTAAACACTTTTACTATAGTGCAAGACTTGTAAGGCGATATTTTAACGTTTGAATTACCTAACAAGCTACATTTGCAAGCTTGTTCAAGCGCAATCGAATTGCGCAGTAACTCAGATGATATGTGTTAAATTTGTGATGCAAAGGACCAGGGTACGAGTCCTGAAGAGCACTTAAGTTGACACATGAGCCGAAAGTGTCATGGGAGCAGCACAAAATGATGTGATTACTTCAATCGTGTTTTTCCATCTCACTTTTTATGACACTATTCGTTAGGTTTATGCTTAAGGTAGGGAGGTAGGTTTTGTTGAC
Source organism: Myxocyprinus asiaticus (assembly GCF_019703515.2). Taxonomy (NCBI): domain Eukaryota; kingdom Metazoa; phylum Chordata; class Actinopteri; order Cypriniformes; family Catostomidae; genus Myxocyprinus; species Myxocyprinus asiaticus. The sequence goes on along the minus strand of NC_059364.1, from coordinate 15,538,272 downwards.
TTAAAAGTCTATAGAGCATAACCTGTTTGCAAGAAGATTTAACTCGCTTTAAGTGCCACACAGTGGACATTTCACCTCGGAACTGCAGCGACACGTAATATCATTTAGCAAAATATTTTGCCACAGTCGCACAATTTTCATGAGTTTAGGCTGCAAATGCCAGAAACAAAGATAGTTGACAAACACTTATAGGCCTTTACAACAATTTAACTGCAATTTTAGTTGCATATTTTTGATCCCTGATCATGAGATTGGGGTTAAATACATGTAACGTCAGAGCTGTGGCACACTGAGTAATGCATGTGGACAGGACATCAGAGTGATGTCAAAAATAACCAAAAAATGCTCTGTGTTTGTGAAATAAATAAAACCCCTCTGCACTTTTTGGTGCCATTTTAATTGCTCCTAAAAACCTTAGTGTGCTTTAAGCAGAACTGCTTTCATTGGCAACTGGAATCTTTTTAAACAGTTTCTCAAATAGTCTGTCCATTGGCCCAAACTCTCAGAAGAAAAGTGCTAGCTTGTGACCTCTAAACATATTACACACCCTAACAGTTTTATAAAGGTTTTTAACACATTCATAACAACATTTTAAAAGGTCACTGATTTTATTCTCACAGAGTTTCTTTGCTCATGGCAAAAGCCTTTTAATCCTAGAACATCCACAAGAATGAAAGCCAGAGAGAGAGAGAGAAAAAAAGAAGACTGAATTATTTGGGGTTCATTGGTGGCACCAGCGTCTCTTTATGTTTTTTTCCCTGACACTCTTTTAATCAGCTTTCTGCTTTCATTTTATGAAGTCATAAATCATTATCTGACTGCAGTGAAATGATTTTGTAACCATAGCAGCTGGTCAATATATACTGCTGACTAAAAGGCACTGTGTGTGTGTGTAATCTGTATGGTAACTTGAGATTCACTCATTCATGGCTTTGAAAGTGAGGCTGATTTTCCTTTTTAACAACCTAAAATCAAATGTGAGGAGCATTAGTATTATATGTTTGGTCACTCTCTCTCTCTCTCTCTCTCTCTCTCTCTCTCTCTCTCTCTCTCTCTCTCTCTCTCTCTCTCTCTCTCTCTCTCTGTTCTTAATCTTCAAAACTGACATTGTTAAACTACACTGCTATTTCATTTAAGGATTTTCAGCTATAAGATTGACTTCATATAACCACAAACCCCAAAGAATGTTCATGCCCTGCCATTTTCAGAATAATAACATAATATCATTTTGTTACAGTGTAATATTAGGCAGTGGAGATGCTTCCAGAGCCATCAGAAGCTTGGATAGTCTCACATGGGCATGGATATTTCTCATTATCTTTGATTATTGCATATGTTAGAAAAGAGCACGGATGGGCAAAACCAGTTGTGTTGAAATAACCTTTGACCTCTTCTCCCATGCACTAACTCGGGTTATGGAGTTCAAGGTAGGACATCTGCTCATAAACACACACACTCGTGCACACACACGAATGCACAGAGCTGAAATCAGTTTTGTCTGCAGATTAACTCATTCTTATGCACATACACACACAAACACACAGGACCCCCTTGATTGGGAAAGTGTGATGATTTCACTTCTTCTTATACAGTAGGACCCAGTGGACATCAAAACTGTTGTGTAAGCACATAACAGTCCAGGAGACCCCTGAACTGACAAACAGGGTTCAAAGGGATCATCACTATCTGCACCAGATGTGGATCCACCCCCTACTCACCAGCCAATCAACATTCGACTTTCTATGTTATACCAACAAACCAAAACGCTTCTACCCATGAGCCTTTTGAGCAATCACCGTGCTTGCTTCATCTGCACGCTGTGTGTAATTCCATTTTAACAGTCACTTGGATTACAGATCTACAGAGCAACGGTTCAGTAGCATAGAGACATTTAAAATTAGCATTGCACAACTGTGAAACCGCAAACTTACACAAGTGCACAACTAGAGAACAATTACCGAGCTGAAACTTTGGCATCATGCACAGCAGAGCAGCACTGCATGTGGGTAAATCCTAGAACCTTTTACCCTGAAATCATTCAGTACATTGCACTATTGCAGTTGTAATAACAGTGTGCCACAACCTTTTTGTCTTAGGTACACCCACATTTTAGTCCATAGTAGCCCTGAGGGAAACCAAGGAGTAAATGTGTTTAGATTGGACTTGTGTGTGTGTGTGTAGATTCAGAGTAAACTGGAATCCCTCTGTGCAACAAGCAACACTGATGTCCAGCTGGCACTGCTAGTTTTTTCTCTTCTGTTTGTATATAAATAAATAAATATATATATATATATATATATATATATATATATATATATATATATATATATATATATATATATATTTTTTTTTACATTTACTTTCTCCTGCATTTTGTATACTGACCTGATATCAGTTAACTGATAACTGGTTACTCTGGCAACCTGAAATATTCTCCTGATAAAATCTTATTGTAGGTCAGTTATTCAGAATTGGCTTCAAAAACCTAAACGCGCGCTACCACTGAGGATTTACTGAGTAGACTACAACGCCCTCTTCTGGCCAAGAGGGATCTGTGCAATAATTCATTTACCTGGGTGAAGGCGTTCAACAAGTATTCGTGGAGGAAACAAGGAAACTATCAAATATAAACTCAGCAAAAAAATAAACGTCCCTTTTTCAGGACACTGTATTTTAAAGATAATTTTGTAATTACTTTACAGATCTTTATTGTAAAGGGTTTTAACAATGTTTTCCATGCTTGTTCAATGAACCATAAACAATTAATGAACATGCACCTGTGGAACGGTCGTTAAGACACAAACAGCTTACAGACGGTAGGCAATTAAGGTCACAGTTATAAAAACTTAGGACACTAAAGAGACCTTTCTACTGACTCTGAAAAACACCAAAAGAAAGATGCCCAGGGTCAGTGGCGGTTCTAGCTTGTATGGCGCCCTGTGTGAAACCCGCTTCAACACGCCCCCAAAGTGTGTGTGTGTGTGTGTGTGTGTGTGGGGGGGGGGGTCTGTGTGGGTGCCTCGTGCTACCCCAATCCACCCCCCCCCCCCACCCCCGCAAGATGCTGCCGTGTGCAACTGCACGTCACCCATGCCTAAATCTGCTACTACCCAGGGTCCCTGCTCATCTGCATGAACATGCCTTAGGTATGCTGCATGGAGGCATGAGGACTGCAGATGTGGCCAGGGCAATGAGGAGGAGATACTGACTGTTAGTCCCCCCTTGTTCAGGGACACATTATTCCATATCTGTTTGTCACATGTCTGTGAAACTTGTTCAGTTTATGTCTTAGTTGTTGAATCTTTTTATGTTCATACAAATAATTACACGTTAAGTTTGCTGAAAATAAAAGCAGTTGAAAGTGAGAGGACGTTTTTCTTTTTTTGCTCAGTTTATATATATATATATATATATATATACAGGTGCATCTCAATAAATTAGAATGTCGTGCAAAAGTTCATTTATTTCAGTAATTCAACTCAAATTGTGAAACTCGTGTATTAAATAAATTCAATGCACACAGACTGAAGTAGTTTAAGTCTTTGGTTCTTTTAATTGTGATGATTTTGGCTCACATTTAACAAAAACCCACCAATTCACTATCTCAAAAAATTAGAATACATCATAAGACAAAAAAAATCATTTTTAGTGAATTATTGGCCTTCTGGAAAGTATGTTCATTTACTGTATATGTACTCAATACTTGGTAGGGGCTCCTTTTGCTTTAATTACTGCCTCAATTCGGCGTGGCATGGAGGTGATCAGTTTGTGGCACTTCTGAGGTGGTATGGAAGCCCAGGTTTCTTTGACAGTGGCCTTCAGCTCATCTGCATATTTTGGTCTCTTGTTTCTCATTTTCCTCTTGACAATACCCCATAGATTCTCTATGGGGATCAGGTCTGGTGAGTTTGCTGGCCAGTCAAGCACACCAACACCATGGTCATTTAACCAACTTTTGGTGCTTTTGGCAGTGTGGACAGGTGCCAAACCCTGCTGGAAAATGAAATCAGCATCTTTAAAAAGCTGGTCAGCAGAAGGAAGCATGAAGTGCTCCAAAATTTCTTGGTAAACGGGTGCAGTGACTTTGGTTTTCCAAAAACACAATGGACCAACACCAGCAGATGACATTGCACCCCAAATCATCACAGACTGTGGAAACTTAACACTGGACTTCAAGCAACTTGGGCTATGAGCTTCTCCACCCTTCCTCCAGACTCTAGGACCTTGGTTTCCAAATGAAATACAAAACTTGCTCTCATCTGAAAAGAGGACTTTGGACCACTGGGCAACAGTCCAGTTCTTCTTCTCCTTAGCCCAGGTAAGACGCCTCTGATGTTGTCTGTGGTTCAGGAGTGGCTTAACAAGAGGAATATGACAACTGTAGCCAAATTCCTTGACACGTCTGTGTGTGGTGGCTCTTGATGCCTTGACCCCAGCCTCAGTCCATTCCTTGTGAAGTTCACCCAAATTCTTGAATCGATTTTGCTTGACAATCCTCATAAGGCTGCGGTTCTCTCGGTTGGTTGTGCATCTTTTTCTTCCACACTTTTTCCTTCCACTCAACTTTCTGTTAACATGCTTGGATACAGCACTCTGTGAACAGCCAGCTTCTTTGGCAATGAATGTTTGTGGCTTACCCTCCTTGTGAAGGGTGTCTATGATTATCTTCTGGACAACCGTCAGATCAGCAGTCTTCCCCATGATTGTGTAGCCTAGTGAACCAAACTGAGAGACCATTTTGAAGGCTCAGGAAACCTTTGCAGGTGTTTTGAGTTGATTAGCTGATTGGCATGTCACCATATTCTAATTTGTTGAGATAGTGAATTGGTGGGTTTTTGTTAAATGTGAGCCAAAATCATCACTATTAAAAGAACCAAAGACTTAAACTACTTCAGTCTGTGTGCATTGAATTTATTTAATACACGAGTTTCACAATTTGAGTTGAATTACTGAAATAAATGAACTTTTCCACGACATTCTAATTTATTGAGATGCACCTGTATATACATACACACACACGCACAACTATAATATTTACAGTGGCAAGAAAAAGTATGTGAACACTTTGGAAATCATCTAAGTTGCAATAATGAACAAACACAATCTGTTTTAACTAATAACACATATTATTGTATTTTTCTTGTACATATTGAATACATAATTCAAATATTCACTGTGTATGTTGGAAAAAGTATAAGATTCCCTAGGCTAATAAAGTCAACAAAAGCTAATTAGACACAGGAGTTGGCAAACCTGGCATCCAATTAATGAAATGAGATTGGTGGTGTGGGTTAGAGCTACTTTGACTTATAAAAAGCACTCAAACATTTTGAGTTTGCTATTCACAAGAAGCATCTGCTGACATAGACCATGTGTCAGAAAAGAGAGATCTCAGAAGATCTACGATCAAGAATTGTTGCTTTGCATAAATCTGGAAAGGGTTACAAAGTTAAATCGAAGAGCTAAGACATTCATCTGTCCACAGTTAGACAAATTGACTATAAATAGAGACTATTTAAAACTGTGGCTACTCTCCCTAGAAGTGGTCGTCCAGCCAAGATGACTCAAAGGGCACACCGCAGAATGCTCAGTGAGGTAAAAAAAAAAAAAAAAAAAAAAACTCTAGAGTAACGACTAAAGACTTCAAGGAATCATTGGAACTGGGTAACATCTTTGTTCATGAGTCTACTATACAGAAAATATTAAACAGGCACAGTGTCCATGGCAGGACACCACAAAGATAGCCGCTGCTTTCCAACAAAAACATTGCTGTGTGCCTGAAGTTTTCCAGACAATGCTACTGGGAAAATGTTTTGTGGAATGATGAATCTAAGGATAAATTGTTTGGGAAGAACACGCAGCACTACGTATGGCATAAAAAGGGCACTGCATACCAACATGAAAACATCATCCCAACGGTGATGTTTGGTGGAGGGTGCATCATGATTTGGGACTGCTTTGTTGCTTCGGGGCCTGGACCACTTGCCATCATCGAGGGAAAAATTAATTCTCAAGTTTATCAAGATATCCAACAGGATAATGTCAGGGTGGCTGTGCGACAGCTGAAGCTCAGTGGAAGTAGGGTGATGCAGCAGGTCAGTGACCCTAAACATCAAAGTAAATCCACTACAGAATGGCTTTAAAAAAAGAAAATCCACCTTCTGGAGATGAAGCAGATCTGTAAGGAAGAATGGTCCATAATTACTTCTGAACATTGTGCAGGTCAGATTTGCAGCTACCGGAAATGCTTGGTTGAGGTTATTGCTGCCAAAGGAGGATCGACCAGTTATTAAATCCACATACTTTTTCCATAGCACTGTGAATGTTTAATAGGATGTGTTCAATAAAGACATGAAAGATTATAATTGTGTGTTGTTAGCTTAAGCACATTGTGCTTTATCTATACTTGTGACTTTAATGAAGATGAGATCACATTTTATTACCAATTAATGCAAAAAACCAGCTAATTCCAAAGGGTTCACATAATTTTGCTTGATACTGTGCATAATATATATAAAGACAATATAATGAGTATTTCTCAAGTGATTTTTTATTTATTTATTTATTTTTTTGTCAATAATAGAAGTGAAAGAAGGTCCATGATGTTTTTATAGCAGCCTATACCTCTCTCTAGTGATTGGTATTGAGACTTAACGTTTATTGCTTAATAAGTTGTAACAAACAGTATGTCACAGATTTTTGACAGCCCCTGAAAAGTAATTAAAATAAGACAAATTGCCTCTTGAGGACAATAAAGATTAAACCTTAGTACTAAAACTTAGTACAGGAAATTTTTGATGACATTAAAAAAACAGAACTGAAATGTAAAATAATAATAATAATAATAATAATAATAATAAAGATTGTAAAAACTTAATTACTTGGATGACACCTAGACACCTTATTTTCTGAAACATCTCAATAACGGTTTTCATAAAAAAAATAAAATAAAAAAAATATTTCCAACCAGCCATTGATATCTGCTTCTCTATCCAGTGATATCTTCTAGAAGAACTCTATAAGAAGATAACATAAGGATAACTAACATGAAATACATCTTGGAAGATGACGTCCTGTGGTATGACATGCTACGTATATACTCCATCTAAAAGTATTTTAACTATTTTTAACATTTTGCTAATTTTTATAGTTATTATGCATGCAGCTTTATTATTACATATAAACTTATATATATTCATATACATTTAAACCTATAATCTTAATGTTAATAACAAAAAGTCAATGGACACATTATTCATCAACTTCCCATATGAGATCTTAATAAGGCTCCATCCTTTTCCAGTCCTGCAACACAAGCAAAGCCAGCTTAGTGTCATTTAAAATGGAATATATTGGTGAATCTGCACTTTTAAGAGTGTAGATGATATGCCTTCATCAGGACTGCACATGCAGGCTGACACATTCTTCCATGAGCAGAGAACCTGCCCCATCTTGCTCAGCTGGACTGATAAAGTTTTACACTCAAAAAGAATGTAAAGAATTATTGGTGTAACATCAACTCTAAACTCTCAGAGCAAAAGTGTCTCCAAAAGAATTATAAGCTATAAATAACTAGAATGAATGAATGCAGGACAGTAACCACCATGATGTGTCCCTTTTCAATGATCGATTCTTTTTTCTTTTCTCCCCACTTTGGAATGCCCAATTCCCAATGTGTTCTAAGTCCTCGTGGTGGCCTAGTGATGGTCTGAGACCATCAATCCACGCATCTTATCACGTGGCTTGTTGAGCGTGTTACCGTGGAGATGTAGCACATGTGGAGGCCCATGCTATTCTCTGCGGCATCCACGCACAACTCACCAGGCGCCCCACCGAGAGTGAGAACCACACATTATAGCTACCACGAGGAGGTTACCCCATGTGACTAATTTGGTTGCTTAGGAGACCTGGCTGGAGTCACTCAGCACGCCCTGGATTCCAGCTCGCGACTCCAGGGGTGGTAGTCAGTGTCAATACTCGCTGAGCTACCCAGGCCCCATTCAATGATCGATTCTTGAACATTTACGTTTAGTCCCCATCAATCTGAAATATTTGGTTACATCCTACATGAATGAATAAATTAATGTTTGAATGAATGAAAAACATTTTCCAATAGAAAAAATAAGGCAAAACTGATTTGAGCACAATGGCTTATAATGAATCCACCATTCTTAGCACTGTAATAATCAAAATCATCCTAATAAATACAAAATATACATATCAAAATCCGACAAAGCAGCATCCCAGCAAACACAAAGAACAATCGTCTAAC